>NC_066872.1:24463376-24490876 GCF_022985175.1 Labeo rohita | reverse complement strand
AGCTGCTTATTAAGCACTTTGGGTTCAATAAAATACACACCGCTATGAGGTAGGTTAGCTTTGGTTTTCATATAATACAACATGTTAGTAAACATAAATCTTGTATAAACAAGGAACATTCTGTGCTTCAAAACATAGTGAGCTCACTACCTAGACAGCATTTTTGAGTAACACAGGCGTGTCAAGCACTAAGTTACCAAAAATGTTGACTAGGTAGGTAGGTCACTAGGTTTTGAGACACTGATGACTAAAAATGTTATCTAAATGGGCAGTTTCTTAGGTTTTAGATTAATAAATGCTGTATGGGAGGCACCACACTTGTTTTTGAGATTAAAATGCACCAAAAATGCTATACTATGATTTACTATGATGCCTGAAAATGCTGAATGACCCAAATACAGTCTTGGGAGGCACCTACATAGGTTTCGAGACCCCGCCTGAGTGTACATGCAGACAGTTTCTGTTTGTCTGTCGCTGGTCTGTTGTGTTTTATCATGTATAAATTGAATTAAGACCTTTGTGTATTAAAGCATGTGTGGTTTTGATCTGCCTTTAAGAGGCAAGATTGGGGATGTCACATCAACATCCTACTGAATGATGCATCACCAGGGAAACCATGCTGTCATATACATTGATCTGTATTAGATCTTGCAAACAATAAAACAATATTTATTCGGGTAAGAATGTAACTGGATCAACTACTTAATATTCAATTTAGTAAATAAATAAAATGTGTTATTTTATTAAAAAGTTGCTTTAGATGATGGATATGGGTTTTTAATCAGCCAATATTGATATATACAGTGCCGTTCAAAAGTTTGGGATCAGAAAGATTTTTAATGTTTGTTTTTTTTTTCTGCTCATCAAGGCTGTTTTTATTTGATTAAAAATCAGAAAAAAACAGTAATATTGTGAAATATTATTGCTATTTAACATAGTGGTTTTCTATTTTAATATAATTTAAAATAGAATTTATTTCTTTGATGCAAAGCTGAATTTTCAGCATCATTACTTCAGTCTTTAATATCACATGATCCTTTAGAAATCATTCTAATATGATGATTTATAATCAGTGTTGGAAACAGTTGTCCTGCTTTTGTTGTTGTTGTTTTTTTTTAGGAAACTGCGATACTTTTAATTCTTTGATGAATAAAACATTAAAAAGAACAGCAATTTTTAAAGTTTGAGGCCAGTCTTTTTTTTTTTTTTTCATTTGCTTGAAAGAAATTAATACTTTTATTCAGCAATGATCTGTTAAATTAATAAAAAAGTGATAGTAAAGACTAACATTGTTAGAAAAGATTTTTATTTTGAAAAAAATGCTGTTTTAACTTTTTATTCATCAAAGAATACTGAATAAAAAAAAAAAAACATTTTCCAAAAGAAAAAAAAAAATTAAGCAGCACAATTGTTTCCAACACTGATAATAAATCAGCATATTAGAATGATTTCTGAAGGATCATGTGGCACCGAAGACTGGAGTAATGATGATGAAAATTCAGCTTTGCATCACAGAAATAAATTGTATTTTAAAGTATATTAAAACAGAAAACTTTTATTTAAAATTGCAATAATATTTCACAATTTTACATTTTTCTTTCTGTATTTTTGATCAAATAAATGGAACTTTGATGAGCATAAAACTTAACAATCTAAATAAAAATATATATTTTTATATGTACTTTTAATAAAAGTAAAATATATTATTCATCAATGTGAAGGTATTTATCAGTCTTCTCACTACAAGTTTTAATACCACTGTGCATGGTCATGAAAATAAATGAATTTTTAATAAAATTTAAAAATTTCCTTTCATTTCCAATGTTTGTCTACTTATATATTGTGTCAGGTAATATTAGAAAATAAATACATGAAAATGAAATTGGGCAAAAAAGTCATGTAAATGATTAAATGGATCTAATGTTGAATATATATATATATATATATATATATATATATAATATATTATTATTATTATTATTATTATTATTATTATTTTATTTTTTTAATTTTTATTTATTTTATCTAGTTATGCTTCATTTCATTGGCCAGATAATCTAATCTAAAAATCTAATCAAAAATGTCAAAAACATGGAAATTCATTTGCCAGAAGTGGAAATCCTTTGTTTATTTGGTTGTTTTGGCATGTGTTGTGCTGGCCAGGTTTTTGACATGCTTTTACAATGCTCTCTATCGCCACGTACAATCCAGACTTCAAAACAAAAACAGTCGGATTCAGTTTGCTCTCATTTGGTGACCTAAAAATCAGGTCTTTCGCCGCAGGCCGGTTTAGCTGCTCTCTCACATCAATAAACACACGCCAACCGATTCCTCTCATTGCAAATGAGCTTTACAGCAAAAAGATCCAAAGTTCGCGACGGGTGGCAGCCTACACCTCGACTCGCAGGATTTGACCGAAACAAGAATATGAGAATTCTAAACCTCTTAAGCAACTCAAATCCAGTTGCAATGGTAAGGAGTCGAAATGAGCCTGTGATTCTGGATCTCTGCTTGATTGGAATTGGAACCTTTAAGAGTGTCAGATCTACTACCTCTGTTGAGCAATGGTGCGTTTGAGAAGATCCAAGACAAGAGTGAGGAATATGCGAGAGGTGAGGGTGGAATAAGGCAGGAAAGGATGTTGATTGTAGTGTTTCTCCTTAGAGGGAGAGAGAGAGAGAGCACAGCCCTGTACTTCCTGAGAGAGATATCTGAATCATAACCTCTCTTTCTTTTTCCCTCCTCCCTTCCTCTCCATATTACTTTCGCTCATTTGTTCATCAAATTATATTTGTTCCCGTGTGTGTGTGTGTGTGTGTGTGTGTGTGTGTTTTGCTACGTTAAAAGAAAGGCTGCTGTTTTGGATGACAAACATGAATTGAAAACTGAAATGTGTTAACATTCATATAGGTCAATGATTTGACAAACAGTAAAAAATAGAATTGTTATATATTCTATAACTTGTATTCCACATGTTCTGTGGTGAACCTGCAGTTGAATTTAAAAGTTTACATCCACTTGATTCTTACTACTGTGTTGTTACCTGAATGATCCACAACTGTGTTTTTTGTTTGTTTGTTTTGTTTAGTAATAGTTGTTCATGAGTACCTTGTTTGCTCTGAACAGTTAAACCGCCTGCTGTTCTTCAGAAAAATCCTTCAGGTCCCACAAATTCTTTGGTTTTTCTGCATTTTTGTTTATTTGAACCCTCTCCAACAATGGCTGTATGTTTTTGAGATTTGTCTTTTCACACTGAGGACAACTGAGGGACTCATATGCAACTATTAAGGAAAACAATGCATTAAGAGACAGGGGGTGAAAACTTTTGAACAGAATGAAGATGTGTGCATTTTTCTTATTTTGCCTAAATATTACATTTTTTCATTTAGTACTGCCCTTCAGAGGCTACAGAAGATACTTGCGTGTTTCCCAGAAGACAAAATAAGTTAAATTCTGATTCTGATCTTCAAATTCCAAAAGTTTTCACCCCCCAGCTTAATGCATTGTTTATCCTTCTGGAGCATCAGTGAGTGTTTGAACCTTCTGTAATAGTTGCATATGAGTCCCTCAGTTGTCCTCAGTGTGAAAAGATGGATCTCAAAATCATACAGTCATTGTTGGAAAGTACTCAAATACACAAAAAATGTTGAAAAAACAGAATTTGTGGGACCTGAAGGATTTTTCTAAAGAACAGCGCACAGTTTAACTGTTCAGGACAAACAAGAGACTCATAAAGAACTATAACTAAACAACAACAACAAAAAAACAGCTGTGGATCATTCAGCTAACAACACTGTATTAAGTATTAAATGTATGTGAACTGGGTCATTTTTATAAATTCAGCTATTATTTTCTCTTGTTGACTATATATAGATGATTTTTTTTTAATGTGAAATATTTTATTCAGGTCTGTGCTGAATAAAAAGTAGCATGCATTTTGTATGATCTCTCTTATTTTGGTAAAAAAAAATCATTTTGCAGATATCTATCTAAAAATATAGAAAACTTTTTGTTGGGTCACTGTGTTACAGCCAACATTCAGTCATCATACATTTATTTATTTATTTATTTATTTATTTATTTTTAATCATATTATAGTGCATTTTTATGACATGGCAAGGTTAGTTTAGGTAGTCAAATCGAATAGCCTCAATAAAACCTCATGATATTCATCATAAAAAAAAGCATTCTACCATTAAATGTGTTTTAAAACATTTTTGGAAATAATGGTTTAGGACGTATACATTTGCATACTGCAAATGTAATGTTATTTACTTTTTGTTTGGTGGTTGCACTACTTGACATTTATCACAACCCTTTAAACCAAATAAGTATAGTATTCCATAAAAGCCTGGATTTTAAGTCATTTTTCCTTTTCGTCATTCTGGAACATCCTCATTTGTCACTGACCAATGTTTATTTAGAGTCGTGTCTCTTTGCCCCTCCAGAACTCTCCGCTGTTCCAGTACTTGCAGGATCTAGGACACACAGATTTTGAGGCATGTTCTCCCGTTTCTCAAGAGGAGGAGCCAAACGCTGGTGGAGTGGAGGCACAGTTTCCTCAGGATATCCTCGCTTCTCACAGAGTGAGTGTCAGCACTTACATTTCCAATACTCTAATAGTACATACAGCAACTACAGTCTCTAAAGACCCTTGCCTGTTTGATGAAAGTACTTAATCCTTGGAAAAAACGAAACATTTTTGTAAACTTGAGCTGTGTTGCTTGAATGAACGGAAGCGGATTAAATGCTAATCTCAATACTGTTTTGTAACCAGCAGCTTTTGAAATACATCGAACGGTCAAATTAGAACCAGACGGATCTAATATGAAATATTCTGTGCGTAAGAATAAAATTATGGTCATTATTTATATCCCAGCTTTTTTTTTTTCTAAACCTGGATGACATTATGTTCAATGTAACACTAAAAAAGTAGTTTAGCAGAATGTTCACACTGCACTTTTAGTGTTAAATGAAAGTGGATGGGAACTTAGACTACAAAGTGCTGAAATGTACATTTTTAGACATTGAATTAAAGTGATAGTTTACCCAAAAATGAAAATTCTCTCATTAATTACTCACCCTCATGTCGTTCCAAACCCGTAAGATATTTTTTCATCTTCAGAACACAAGTTAAGATATTTTTGATGAAATCCAAGAGCTTTCTGACCCTGCATAGAAAGCAACACACAGGTTCAAGGCCCAGAAAGGTAGTAAGGACATTATTAAAATAGTCCATATGACATCAGTGGTTCAACCTTAGCTACGAGAAGACTTTTTATGGGCAAAGAAAACAAAAATAATAACTTTATTTAACAATTTCTTCTCTTCCGCATCATGGTACTCTTGTAAAGTAGTTTGAAGTAATTTAATTTGAAGTAATTGGATATCAAAAATTATTTTTACATAATCATTTATTTTTATTGGGAGTACACATTCTCCCTTGTCTCAATTAAAAAAAACAAACTTTACTAAGCATGTGTTGAATAAGTATCATCTCTCCACATTGTTTGTAATTGGGGGGGAAAAAATGAGTTACAATTGGCTTTTGTTACAATAGTCACCAGTGTGAAACTGTGAAGGCCGGTTTCACGGTCACCTCAGGAACGGGAAGTGATGAATGACTGACGAATTGTCCGGTCTTGTTTGGGAATGTGCTGTAATTCCACTCAGTGTGTAAATAGAGCTCATTCCTTTGTTTCCACACTTTATTTTAGAATTTATTTGGATCGTTTCCACAGAGAACATCATTATTGTCTTTAGTTTACACAGTTCAGGCTGTCCCTGTTTGTGTTCCCAGTCTCACACACACACGCACACACTTTCTATTCTTTAGTTGCCTGACACACACTCAAAGCATCTAGAATGTGAGTCCTACAGCAACGGAATACTAAAGACGTGAAGAAAGAAAAGAAGACAAAACGGGCAAAACCTCCTCAGTGTGGGAGCCTGAATGCACATTATACTTTGCTAAAACTACAGTCACTTTCTTTCTGATTTACAACATGCTTGTTAGGACATTTAAAGATATAACACCTGAGGTTTGCTTCTTTAAATGTTTTGTATTCTCAGTAAATTTCTTTGTTTTCGGGGGAATGTTTAGTATGTAGGCTAAAATGTTAAAAACCACAGACATGTGGTTTGTGTGATCATGACCCAGACAGGAATCAATAATCGGGTCTGCGGACTGTTGTAAGCCTAAAGCTGTATATGAAACATGATGCTCTCCAAGGCCACATTTATATGTCAAAAATACAATGAAAACTGTAATATTGCAAAATATCATTACAGTTACTAAAACAACTGTTTTCTATTTGAATATATTTTAAAATGTAATTTATTCCTGAGTTTTTAGCAGTCATTCGTTCTTCAGTGCCACGTGATCTTTCAGAAATCATGCTAAGAAAACATTTCTTATTGTTATCACTGTTTAAAACGGTTCTGCTTAATATTTTCGTTGAAAAGCATTGATGTGATAAACAAGTTAGGTCAAAAGTAATCAAAAAGTAGGCTGATTATATTACTTAAAATGTGTAGTGTAATGGATTACATTACTAACTGCAATTTTTGTCTCCTTGGTTGATGTATTTCTTATTGGAAAAGTATGTTTGAAACATTTTGGCATATTTGCTGACGTCACAATGATGTTATTGCTAGTTAGTTGCAGGTAGGTAGGCAGGTATTGTTTTATTGACTGAAAAAAAAAAAGTGCAGGATAAGTTTGATGTACTGTGTAGGCATACTCACACAAAATGTTTTCTCCCATCCATCCTGAGAATTTAGAAATGGTAATTTCTGTGCCATGACAAGTGTTAAGTCATTAAAATATGGCTGCCCACATTCACACATTAACAGTTATTCAGTATTCAGTTGCTCACAGTCTTGCTCTGATGAGCGATAGCATGAACTATGTTGGTTTTTCCTCACAAATCTAGTGTGCTTTAGGCATTTGTTTGTGTGTTTTTGCAGAAGGGTGGTGTTTGGAGGCTGGTTGATGCTCTGCGCAGTCTGAATCCTCTGCATCGAGACAGCGCCACCCGCTGGCAGGAGCAGCAGCTGGTGAGAATGAAGCTCAACATATAGCTGGATTTCAGTCCTGTAGAAAATACGCATAATCACAGAAATATTTTTGACCACAAAACCAGTCTTAAGTAGCATGTGTATATTTGTAGCAATAGCCAACAGTGGGTATGGGTCAAAATTATCCGTTTTTCTTTTATGCCAAAAATCATTAGGATATTAAGTAAAGGTCATGTTCCATGAAGATATTTTGTACATTTTCTAACCTAAATATATCAAAATTTAATTTTTGATTAGTAATATGCATTGCTAAGAACTTCATTTGGGCAAGTTTAAAGGCGATTTTCTCACTATTTCGATTTTTTGCACCCTCAGATTCCAGATTTTCAAATAGTTGTGTCTCGGCCAAATATTGTCCTATCCTAACAAACCATACATCAATGGAAAGCTGATTTATTTATTATGTATAAACCTTGATTTAAAAAAAAATGTATCCTTATGATTCGTTTTGTGGTCCAGGGTCACATTCAAGGGGGGAATGGTTGTTTGGTGGAATGCAGGGTTGCCAGATCTGCATAAAAAAAAACCCAGTCCATTGGCCAGTCAAAATTAGCCTTGTTTGACAATTAAACTGTCCCAAATTCTAGCGTACCCAAACTCTAAATATGCAAGTCCCACATCTAAAATATATATTTACAGTCATTGTAATGCACAATACACAATTTTAAAACCTGAAAATCACTATTATTAATCATAAACACAGTTTGTTTCATAAATAATAAAATCATCTTGTGTTAAGTTTAACAGCCAGTGAACAAAATCATTTGGTAAGGGTGGAAATCCTTTATTTTGAATCTGAAAATGAACTATTTACAGTAGTGCAAAAATTACGAAAATAAATGTTTCTAAATATATATAAAAATGAAAATAATACAAGTATAAGCACTTGACAGATGTGTTTATGAGAGAGAGGTTATATATATATATATATATATATAACGTATATGTAAACATATCCAAAGTACAGCAAAAACAGTAAACTTATTGGATTATTGAAATATTTTTACTATTTAAAATAGCTGTTTTCTATTTGAATATATTTTAAAATGTAATTTATTTCATGATTTCAAAGCTGAATTTTAGCATCATTACTCCAGTCACATGAATCTTCAGAAATCATTCTAATATTCTGATTTGCTGCTCAAAAAAATTAATTTTATTATTGATGAAAACAGCTGATTAGATTTTTAGAATTTGTTTCAGGTTTCTTTGATAAATAGGAAGTTCTGAAGAAGAGCATTTATCTGAAATAGAAATCTTTTGTAACAATATAAATGTCTTTATCATCACTTTTGATCAATTTAAAGCATCCTTGCTAAATAAAAGTATAAATTTTTTTTTTTTTTTTTTTTTTTTTTTTTTAAGTTATACTGACTCCAAGCTTTTGAATGGTATAGTGCATAATATTACAAAAGCTTTTTTTTATTCATCATAGAATCCTGAAAAAAATGTACTCAACTGCTTTAAATATTGATAATAATAATAATAATAATAAATATTTCTTGAACTGCAATTCAGCATATTAGAATGATTTCTGAAGGATCATGACACTGAAGACTGGAGTAATGATGCTGAAAATGTAGCTCTGAACACAGGAATAAATTATATTTTAGAATAGGCATAAAAATGGAAAAAAATAGACAATAAACTTTCTATTTTTTATGTATTTCTCAGTTAAAGCTTCTATATAAAGTAAGTTTTGTTAAAAGTAACTTATTTTTTAGTTTCACTTACCTTTTAAATAACATGCTAGACATTTCATCTCCAAATGGATTTGCTTAATACAACTGATAATAATCAATTTATTCCAAAATCTGTTTGATAGAACTGAGTTTCAGAGACCAAGGTCCTTTTATGCATTAAAGTACAGAAACCTATTATTGCTGCAAGGCAGTGGGATGATCCGGTAATTACATTGATTTGCTGCCGCAGAAAGATTGTGTTCAACTGTGTTTGTTTTCCCGCAGGACGCTGCCTTCCGCCAGTATTCTCTGCGCTGTCTGTTATCTCAGGATGTGCTGTTGCAAGAGGATGTTGAGCTGATCGAGCTTTTGGATCCAAGTGTGCTCTCTCTGGGCTCCACTGATACCGTCTGCCCATGTGCCAGCACTGCTGTCCCAGCGCCACGCTACCTCTCGACACCTTCTATATGGTACAAACCCACATCGATACCAACAAAAACACCTTAGTACAATCAGCTTGATATGTAACTGGCGTGTTTCTTTGTGACAGGGATGTTTCTGTTTTGGTCGGGCTGCTAGCTGTCCTGATCGGCGTGTGCTTTTCGTACCCTGACCACGAGCGGGCTCTGTGGCTGTGTGTTGTCCTGGTGTGTGTCACGTGTGCATGTCGCGGTCGGTCTCTGTGGCACAAGGCCGTCCTACAGCGTCGCGTCCAGTCTCTGGCCGTCCAGCTGGAGGGTTTGGTGAACAACAGCCGAGCGCTGACCAGTCTTTCTCGCAAATCACTGCGACTCATACAGGAGACGGAAGTCATCTCACGAGGATTTACCCTGTAAGTGTCATCGCACACACACACACACACACACACACACTCAGAGTCCCCAAACACTTTAGTCACATCTTATTTTATGTTATATGATGTTATGTATGGAAGCTTAGTTCCACCAGAGAATAAACATATCAGAAAGATAATTGTGACTTTATATCTCATGATTATGATCTTAAAATTCAGACTTTTTTCTCAAAATTGCAAGTTTATGTATACGTTCGTTTATGCATTTCCAAGGAGTCATAAGGGTAAATTTGAAATCTGAAATTGAGATTTATACATCATAATAAGCTCTCCTCTGATGTATAGTTTGTTAGGATAGGACAATATTTGGCTGAGATACAAGTATTTGAAAATCTAAAATCAGATGGGGCAAAAAGAAAAAATCAAAATATTGAGAAAATCGCCTTTAAAGTTGTCTAAATGAAGTTCTTAGCAATGCATATTACTAATTAAAAAGTTTAGTTTTGATATTTTTACGGTAACAAAAAAAAATGCATAAAAAAAAAATTGTTAATTATGACCCATGCAATGTATTTTTTGGCTATTGCTACAAATATATTACCCGTACTACTTAAAGGAGAAGTCCACTTCTACAACAACAATTTACAGATAATGTACTCACCCCCTTGTCATCCAAGATGTTCATGTCTTTCTTTCTTCAGTCGTAAAGAAATTGTTTTTTGAGGAAAACATTTCACCTTTTTCCTCCATATAATTGACTGCTATGGTGCCCCGAGTTTGAACTTCCAAAATACAGCTTAAATGTGACTTCAAACGATCCCAAATGCAGTTGTAAACAATCCCAGCCGTTGAGGGACAAAGTACGATTGGAGTTTTTCAACATATCCTAACTGTCTTGAGCCAGAATACACAGAGTTCAGGGAGAGTAAGACAGGACGAGCGTTTGACATTAAAAAGTATTTAAATGGTATTTTTTTTTAATGAAAATAACCGATCATTTCAGCTAGACAAGACCCTTCTTCCTCGGCTGGGATCATTTACAACCGCATTTGGGATTGTTTAAAGCCACATTTAAACTGCATTTTGGAAGTTCAAACTTGGGGCACCATAGCAGTCCATTATATCGAAAAAAATCCTGAATTTTATTCCTCAAAAATCACAACTTCTTTATGACTGAAGAAAGAAAGACATGAACATCTTGGATGACAAGGGGGTGAGTACATTATATGTAAATTGTTGTTCTGGACTTCTCCTTTAAGACTGGTTTTGTGGTCCAGGGTCACAATTGCTAGCTTACATCTCAAAATACATGCTATTTTTTTTCTGGGTTTACATCTCGTAGTTTTTACTTTTTTCTAAGTTTACATTTTCTCAGAGATTAACCTTTTTTTAAGACACCTGACCTGACTGCACCCACATTTAGAATTTTGTGCATTCTAGATGTAAACTAACAGTTCTAACTTTTTTTTTTTCTGATTTCTGAATTTATAACTTACAATTGCGAGATATAAACAATTATGAGAAAAAAAATGTTGAAATGACAAGATTCTGAGAAAATTGAGAGATGTAAATTTGCCATTGCAAGATATCAACTCACAGTTATGAGAAAAAAGTCTGAATTGTGAGATATAAACTATAAGTATTTTTTAAGAAAAATTGTGATTTTTGAATTTTTTTTATTCCGTAGAGAACGTAAGCTTCCATGTTGCAGTGTTTTTCAGTTGGTTGAAATTTTGTTTTGTGCATGACAATTAGTGATTATTTCTTTATCTGTTTTGTATTATTTTTGCAAACTGGTTTTTAGTTGTTTAAAGCTGAAGTGTGTGACTCTTTTCAAACTGATTTCCTAAACACTCCATTTTAACGTCATTCAAACCAGCTGAGTAAAATTCTGGTTAACGTGACATCATGAATGGCAAATTTATAGATTACTTTAGAATTTGGACATTAATCTGGCATAGGAGAAGGTTTTTTCTAAAAAAATATTACATACTTCATTTTTACATTTTTATTTTATTTTAACTATATTCCTGTTTGGTATGAAATTTATTCGATTTAATTGCTCCATGTTATTATTTCCGGAGTTTTGGAGAAGCAGTTCAATTTTGCATGACTTGTAGTTTTGAATGTTCCTCATTTTGAGTAGAAATATGAGCTTGAATCACTGCGAATTTCAGCACTTAGAATTTGACATCTTAAGCTGTTTTTAAAATGCAGGACTACTAACTTGGCATGCCATATAAACATTTAGTATACATTTGTAATTTTGCAAAGAATGATTCTTTATTCGGGCTCACCATAAAAATGACAAAAATAGTATATATATATTTTTTAAAGTTTAAAAATAAGTATAATGCATGTGTGTTGTTACTGGCATGTCCTCTATATAAATGAATACCTCTTATGTATATTTGTGTATGTTTAAATATAGATTTACTAACTTAGTTACATATAAATGAGATTTGTGTGCATTGTGTGCCCTGTGGTGTGCATGTTAAGTATAATTTGTCTTTCACTAGATACAGAAATATTAGATATTAGAAATATACTCTACCATTCAAAAGTTTAGGGTCAGTGAGAGTTATTACTTCAAAGAAATTCCTTCTGTTACAAAAAAACAATAATATTTAAATTAAATTAATTTTTAAATTAAATTAAATCAATTAAAATTAAATTTAAAAAACAGTTTTCAACATTGATAACAATTACAACTGAAGCCTGAAGTAATGGCTGCTGATAATTCAGCTTTCAACCCAGAAATCAATTATATTTAAAATATATATTGAAATAGAAACTATTATAACATTTCACGTATCATTTATTATTCTTTCAAAAAAAATCACGCACACACACACATACAAATCTTACTGACCCAGACTTTTGAACTGCAGTGTATTAGTTTGTCATTATTCATGTAATTTTTGTGTTCTATGCGTTACATTTGTTACATAGTGTTAGTCTAGTAGCATTATATGTGTTGTATGTGATGTGTGTCTGCCCTGATGGTTCTCGGACGTCTGCACAGTTGGATCACGTTTCACTTGTCAAGTTTACTCGACAGGGTGAGTGGCGCCTGTCCCTTTAACAGGGCGGGGCAGCTTCGCAACCAGCAGCTGATTGGTCTACGGAAGGCGGCCTATCAGAGTCTTCGCTGCGCGTTCCGAGCGTCTCGCCTCGCCACATGCGTCATGCTCAAGTCATATCCTGATCCAACAACATCAATTGTGATCAATAGAATTTAACAATGTGATTTCTTAACATTTAATACACTTGGTCAAGTCCTTGACTGTGTTTTACATTTCCACTGAACTCGGAGATTGACAATGTGACCAACTACGTGTCCACCGTGCCAATCAGAGAGCTTGGTCTCGGTTTGGGGGTGGAGCATCTTTCTGACGAGCAGGCGCAAGAACTGACCAATGATTACAGTCTGCCTGCACTCAAGGTATGAAAACTCAGTGTTGATTAGGGCTGATATGGATGAACATCTTGATGTTTCGATTGTTATTAGTAGTTGCATTAACAAAATTATTATGAGTGTATTGTAAATATTCAATATATTGCCCATCCCTATTGTTGACATAAACGCATGTTATTCTCTTCAATAAACATTGATTGTTTTGCAGATGTTGTTCCAGTTGTGGGTAGGGCAGAGCTCAGAGTTTTTTCGGCGGTTAGCTCTGCTGCTGTCACCGGGGAGGGAGGAGCTAGACACCAGGCCCAGCCCCCTCACGTACAGCAGCGTCCCATTGATTACTGACTCTCTTCATCGCACCCTGGCCGCTTGCCTCGGTGAGCTTCAACGCAGCTATGATTTCCATCGCTACTTTGAGACACATCACCAGTCGCTGCCTGCAGAAAGAAATGGACGCGCTCAACAGAAGTGTAGAGAGCTCAATTCTCTGCACACGTCTGTCCGCAGTTTACAACTTCACCTGAAAACGCTCTTAAATGAGTAAGCACTTCTTAGTGTTTGTTGTTATTAGGGCCCAATCCCAAAGGGATTATTATTTTTTTTATTTGTTTCAATGTTTGGGGGGGTTTTGGGGCCCTTAATATACACAAAAACTCTTGAAACTTTCCACACATTGTGGAATCTGTGGCCATCAGGGCCGGACATAGTTTCACATGGGGAGGTCCACATACTTGATTTCCAAACTGCCAGAGGGTTACTGTAAATGTAAATGCACTGTTTTCCTGATGCCAAAAGGGTGGCGACTGTGCTAATGGCTTGGGCCCGTCATCGCTGCTTGCAGCTATATTTTTTTTAATATGTTTTATACACTACCATTCAAAAGTTTTTGAACAGTAAGATTTTTTTATGTTTTTAAAAGAAGTCGCTTCTGCTCACCAAGCCTGCATTTATTTGATCCGAAATACAGCAAAAATAGTAATCTTGTGAAATATTTTTACTAGGGCTGTCAAACGATTATACGCAAATTAATCACATACAAAATAAAAGTTTGAGTTTGCCTAATATATGTGTACTGTGTAATTATTATGCATATATAAATACAAACATTCATGTATATATTTAGGATATATTTACAAATATATCTGTTTATTATAATGTCTATATGATTTATCTTATATGTAAATAAAAAAAAATTGTATATATCATATTTCTCTTAAATATATACATTAATTTGTTTGTATTTATATACATATACATAATTACACACAGTACACACACACATATATATTAGGCAAAATCAAACTTTTATTTTGTATGCGATTAATCATGATTAATCATTTGACAGCCCTGTTTTTTACTACTTAAAATAACTGCTTTCTATTTGAATATATTTTAAAATGTAATTTATTCCTGTGATCAAAACTTGACTGGTACTGGAAAAAAAAAAGACATACAGTGCACAAACTATCCCAGTTATTCTACATTTTACTGTAGAATAAGCTGATGAACCTGAAGTTGTAGTTGTTTTAAAAGTTTAGGAGGGTTTTTTTTTCCTTATAGAGTCATAATTTTGGAGGATGATCTGGAAAAGTTAATGGTTGCTAAGGAGACTGAAGAGATGACGTGTGCGGGATATCAGGAGCTGAAGGAGCGCCTCCAGCTGCTGCAGCCACACATGCAGGCCAGCACCTGCTGCTGGGATGACACACTCGCGCAGGTCGACCGCATGCTACGCCGAGTCTCGAACTGCCCAGGTCAGAGGTCATCCTCTCAACCAATCACAGCACGCTGCTTTGGAATTTAAATGAATCACTATTTTGTTTCATTTTGTGCTAATCCATATTAAACTCTGTTTTAGTGTGTTCTTGAAAATATTTAATTTCAGTTTAGTTATAATTAGTCCTGGACAACGATTAATCGCGATTAATCGCATCCAAAATAAAGTTGTTTTTTTTTTGTTGTTTTTTTTAAACAGTTTTCAAATATCTTTTTTCATTGTGCACTCCAGGTAATCTCAATCAAATTCCAGTTGGGTTTTTTTTAAATTAAAAATAACTAAAAAATACAGCTAACTAAATAAAACACAATAACAATAATATAATAAAAAAACATTTATCTGAGTTATTTTGCAAATAAACTCCTCATATAAACATAACATATTTTTCTTAAATATATACGTGCATGTGTGTGCATTTATATATACATAATAAATATACACAGTACACACAAATATATTATGTACACAAAAACTTTTATTTTGGATTCGATTAATCATGACTAATCATTGTCCAGCACTAGTTAGAATTTAGTATAGTCCTAGTCCCAAATGACACATAAATTAAATTTGAGACATTTTAAATCATGTAAAATTTAAAAATTCATGATTTATAGGGTACAGTACTCTTACAAGAGTAGTTTACCCAAAAATAAAAAAAAATCATTGTCATTATGTACTAATAAATTAATACTTTTATTAAGCAAGGGCCCATTTAAAAAAAAGTTTTATGCAGTTTTATGACCCGTTTTCAAAATTTATAATACTATTATTAATAGTTAAGCAACAAATCAGCACATTGCAATTGTTTCTGAAGGATCATGTGACACTGAAGACTGGAGAAATGATGCTGAAAATTCAGCTTTGCATTACAGAAATAAATTACATTTTAAAATATACTGTAATAATAAAAAGCTCCTTTAAATTGTAATAATATTTCATGATATTACTGTTAACTCTATTTTTGACTAAATAAAGGCAGCCTTGTGAACATAAGAGAGTTCTTCCAGAACATTACAGATCTTTATTATTAGTAGCGTAGTTTAATTTAATAGTTTTATAAAAAAAAAAATTGAAACCTTTCTTTTATTGTAGTTTAAATATTCTTGACAGTGTCACAAATCCTGATAAATGGGTAAATAACAACCATAAGACAACAGAAAACATATTGTAAGTACGATTTTGTACAGTCAGCCAGTAATTATTAGTCATGTGGTTATTATAGAAAAATATTTCACTGCAGAAAGAATTGGCTAGTAAGAACCAAGAATTGACCAATCAAAACAAAAAATATAGCAGAGAGCTTTGCCACAGGGCAGTATGCCCATATAAGTATCTATGAGCTCTCTGAATGACGTCCTCGCCATATAATAGGTGCGTCAGCCTTTGTGTGTTTCTCTGGTAACACTGTGTGTCTTGGGATATTTTTAGAGTTCCTTATTCAACTGATTTCCCTCCCTTGAGTTATTTTAGGGAGCTTTAGGGAAGTAGGAGGGTAAAAAAGGACAGAGAGAGGGATGCGGTGGGTGACGTCCTTTAGAGAATTAGGCCACAATGCACAAATGATGGTCGTGTGACGCCCAGCGTCCGTATTATGACCCCTCTCAGGGCTGTTGGTTTGAATGTAAGAAGGTCAAAGTTCAGTTATGCAGTTGTCAGATGTATTTTTGCACGTCTACACATGGATGCCAAACAACAGCAGCTATTTTTAGGGAATAACTTCATTACTTCCAGTATCCAGTAATGCATTTCAGCGGCCATTACAGGCTGGAACAGATTAAAAAAAAAAAAACAGGATATGAAAATATGACTCCAAATATGTGTGTAAAATATGAATATGACCTCATGCCAGCCATTTATTTTATTTTATTTATTTTATATATGACATTAGCAGATATTTATTTGTTATAAATTTGAACCTGTATGAACTTTTTAACTGGAATCAGTGTTGTTTTCTATATTTATATACATTTATTTTCTATATATTTTTTCTATAAATTTCTTGTCAGGTTTTATTTTGGCCTTATTAATAACAATGACGTTTAATTTCAATAGATTTTAGTGCGTAAAATCTAGAAACCGAATTTGTCCTGTGTCATTTGTTGAAAGGGGACACATTAACAGGATACTGTGTATTTTTGTGTGTTCCACAGAGAGTTCAGATCAGCCAGAGGAAACGGCTGCCCCAGATCCCCCTCCTCCTGCCCCCATTACACACATACAGGACAGAGACCCTGTCCCAGAGGAACAGGTACTGTGTCTGTGTGTGTGTGTGTACTTTCAAGCATGAAAGAATTATTAGCATCTGTATTATTAGTGGTGTTTATGGCAAGCTTTATTTTTATTGTTGATGTGGGTCAATGACATGATGCTCATTTTATCTATAAATCTATTCATTTATTCAAAAAGACCATAAATACAGTTTATATTTACACATAATTAGAGGTCAACCGATATTGGATTTTATCCGATGGTTGGACCACACTGGCCGAAACCGATTAATCGACTGATAGTTTTTCAAATGGATACTGAATGGAAAATAAATAGTGCTCTATTTAAAAAAAAAAAAAAAAAAAAAAAAAAAGTAGCCTACTAAACCATGCTTTGTAAATGAATACAAATATTAATTATATATTGATCATTACAGTTCATTGCTTATCAAAAGCAACTAAAAATTTTAAAATATAACAGTAAATGCTGAAATTAACACACTCTAACAAGGAACAATACTTCTATTCTACAGCTTTTATCAATCTTAATATTCATATTGTATTGTGGACTCATATTGTAAAGTGCCACCATTACATCAACAATGAAGCTAAAGATGGCCATCTTTAAATATCTACACAAAGGCCACAGTATTGAAATTGCATACATATGGATATTGTGTACTTTCACAATTTAACTGCTTCTATTCTAGAACTTTTGTGGTTATCTAATCAAAATATAAAAATATGTTAGTCACACAACGGGCAAAAGTTCAGCACCGCATCTAAAAGAACTCGCAGCTATCCGGTATCACACACACTGGACGCGTCGCGTTCAATTCAAGCGGCGGTCTACAAGACTTTATTTGATCACCAAATGGGCAAAAGTTTACTGCTGTCCTTTCTCCACTAATGCAGCATCTAGCACTGAAACCTTGTTGTAATTGTTAGAATAGTCACGAATCAGCGATCCCCATGTAAAACTGATGCTGTCAAAAACCAAACTCGCCCCAGTCGGCCTGAGGCCGAGTATGAAATCACTCATAGCTCCTAAACCGTCACTCGCAGGCTCAAGTGTCTTATGTTGCTGGAATCCTTGGCTCATAGATTTTTTTTGCAAAACCTACGTTTGCAAACTAGTCTTAGGTTTTTTTGCCCGATCAGAACCAAATCAGTACAGTAAAATTATCTGGAGTGAATATCAATAATTATCAAAAAAAGTTGAACTTTGATTCACCGTTGCAAAGGGACACTAAAACATTCGAAATTTAGTGAAATTCCTATAACTCCTGAGCGGTTTGGTGAATGTCTTCACCAAACTCAGAATGCATACAGTCATGTGAAAAAGTTTGGACACCCTATTGAATTCCATGGTTTTCCGTATCAGGACATCATTAAAAAAAACTGGTCCTTGGCTGGTCTTAAAATTTTGAAAATAAAACCTCAGATGAACAAAAACACATGGGAAATTGCACCGTGTCATTATTTACTGAACAAAAATAAAGCCAAAATGGAAAAGCCATGTGTGACAAAGTTAGGACACCCTTACTGTTTACATTGGAATTAAGAGGGTAAATAACAGTCAAGCACTGCTAATCAAATACCTTTGATTAACTGATCATCAGCAAGTCTGAGCGCCTCTATAAAAGCATAAGCTTTGGCAGTTTGCTGGTCTGGAGCCTTCAGGTGTGTGTTAACACAATGCCAAGGAGGTAAGACATCAGCAATCATCTTAGAGAAGCAGTTGTTGCTGCCATCAATCTGAGAAGAGTAATACGGCCATTTCCAAACTATTTGAAGGTTATTCACAAGTGGAAGACATTTAAAACAGACACCTCTCCTTCCAGGAGTGGACGTCCCAGAAAATTCACCCCAAGATCAGACCGTGTAAAGCTCAGAGAAACGGCAGACAACCAAAGAACTACACTTCAGACTCTACAGGCCTCAGTTAACATGTTAAATGATAAAGTTCATGACAATACCATTAGAAAAATATGGGACAAAAATGGCATGTTTGGAAGGCTTGGCAGAAGAAAGCCTCTTCTATCTAAAAAAAAAACATTGCAGCACAGTTTAGGTCTGCAAAGTTGCATCTGAACAAAACACAAGTCTTCTAGAATAATGTCCTTTGAACAAACGAGACCGAAGTGGAGATGTTTGGCCGTAATGCACAGCGCCAAGTTTGGTGAAAACCTAAAGAGCATATCAGCACAAACACCTCATACCAAAAGATAAGCATGCTGGAGGAGGACTGATCATTTTGGGCTTGATTTGTAGCCACCTTGATTTGAAAGTCCTGGGCACCTCACAGTCATTGAGTTGGCCATGAGCTCCTCTGTATATCAAAGTATTCTACAGTCAGATGCGAGGGCATCTGTCTGACATCTAAAGTTGGGCCAAAATTGGGTCATGCAACAGGACAATGATCCCAAGCACACCATCAAATCTACAACAGAATGGCTGAAAAAAAAAAAGAATCAAGGTGTTGCAATAGCCCAGTCCAAGTCCAGAGGTCATCCTGACTCAAATGCTATAGTAAGAGCTGTGCATAAACAAATGCCCACGAACCTCAATAAACTGGAGCAACGTTGAAAAGAAGAGTGGTCCAAATTCCTCCAGAACGATGTGAGAGACCGATGAAGTCACACAGAAAATTAATGCAAGTTATTGCTGCTAAAAGTGGATCTACAGGTAATTGACTCATAGGGTGTCCTAACTTTGTCACACATGGCCTTTCCATCTTGGCTGTATTTTTCTTAAATAAATAATGACACTGTGTGATATGTCATGTGATGACGTTTATCTAAGGATTTATTTTCCAAATTTTAAGACCTGCCAAGGACCAGACAATTTTTTTTTATTATGTCCTGATACAGAAAACCATGAAATTCAACAGGGTGTCCCAACTTTTTTACATGACTGAAATGTCAGAGAAAAAAATTGGAGAGATTGGCCATTTGGTGGTGCTATAAAAGAAGAAGAAGAAAAAAAAAAAAGAATGGCTATAACTATGCAACCATTTGTCCTGTCAACATAAAAATCACTGTGCAAGACCTTGGTCCAAAGTGCCTCAAGTGTCTATAAGGACATTTACGTGTCTCAAAAAAACATGGTGAATTCTGTGGGCCTATTTGACTCATGGCCCAAAAGGTCTGTGAGAAATTTGAAAGAAATCAGCCACTGAGGAGGCCGTAAACAAATGTACTTTGCTCAGTTTTTTGCACATACACGCAATGTTTGTGTCATGATAGTACTCATTCCGGACAACTTTTCCTTTAGAACCACTGCTGTCAATCAAATGGTTTGTTAAATAATTGAGAAAATGTAAAAAACCTACTTTTGCGAACTAGTCAAAACCCTGTAAAGCCAAAAGGAAAACTCAAAACCACAAAACCATTTGCGACAGGTGATTTTAAACAAGGAGAGCAGACCACAGGTGCACTATAATGGTCATAAGTGTAAAAAAACATATTTCTATGGCAGATTACCTGTATTTGCCAAAATGCTTTTTTCCAGTCATTGATTTAGGTGGTTACAATATGTAATGCCTTTTTCCATATTTGCTTAAATGCCTTGAAGCCCTTGAACCTCAGTAATCACTGCTTAATAATACTGTTTATTATTTGTTCTGAATATTTAGTAACACTTAGTTCAGAAAAATGTTGTCATGGTGTCATCCGGTGCAATGATTTAAAAAAAAAAAAGTTCCACTAATAAAAAGTTTGACAAGGAAATAAATAACACTGAAAAAATAAGGAAAATTAAAAAATATATATATATATATATATATATATTGTTTCTTTTTACTTGCCATTTTAGGCACATGTATTTTAAACTAGGTTTGTTTATTCATTTATTATTAAATTATTATTTATCATTGACTCGTACAAGTATTACATTTCAGCATGACAAACAAGCAGCACTCATATTTTTGTCCAAATGAAGTTCAGTTGTTTATTGTTTGGAGTTATAGTGCTTGTTATTGTTGTCATCAACATTTTTTCACTAAGAACTTTAGAATTTCATAGATGTAAATTTTGGAACAAAGCAAAACAAACTTAAGATTTCTGTGTTGTTATTATCAGATATGCAGAGCGATTCATAAACAGTGAGATTTGTGGTTAATTGGGATTAAAAAAAAAAATGCTTTTCTTGGCCAGGAACTGGAGGCATATGTCTCTGACTCTGACTCTGAGACAGAGTGGAGAGGGGCCACGGATATGCTGTCACCATGGGAACTGGAGCGCCAACGTCGTGAACGTGAAGAGTCGAGACGTGTTTTACTCGAACTGAAATCCGTCCTGGGAATCCGAACGTCAGATGGAGAGAGAGACAAGCGCAAGCTTCTGCTGTTCAATGAACAGGGTAATACATGCACAAATGCACACTTGGTTCTTACATACTACAACAGAATTTAATGTTTTAGTTTTTTTTTTTTTTTTAACCGCTGAATTTAAGTGGTTCAGACTGTTTTAGTTCATACAACAGCAGGGCTGCAAAACGATTAATCGTGATTAATCACTTTTAAAATAAGTGTATGTTTACATGCTATATGTGTGTGCTGTGTATATTTATTATGTACAGTATATAAAAATGCATTTAAAAAAAAAAATTGTATGTGTATATATATTCAATACTCACATTCAAAATAAGTTTATTTACATACTACATGTGTGTGCTGTGTGTGTGTGTGTGTGTGTGTGTGTAAATATATATATATATATATATATATATATATATATATATATATATATATATATATATATATATATATACAGGGGTTGGACAGTGAAACTGAAACACCTGGGTTTAGAGCACAATTAGTATGCCGTTTGGCCTCCTTTTGCAGCCAATACAGCATTATTTCATCTTGGGAATGACAAATACAAGTCCTGCACAGTAGCCAGAAGGATTTTGAGCCATTCCTTTCGCAGAACAGTGGCCAGGTCACTATGTGATGTTGGTGTATGAAAACATTTCCTGACTCGCTCCTCCAAAACACCCCAAAGTGGCTCAATAATATTCAGATCTGGTGACTGTGCAGGCCATGGGAGATGTTTAACTTTACTTTCATGTTCATCAAATCACTCTTGTCACCAGTCTTGCTGTGTGTATTGGTGCATTATCATCCTAATACACGGCACCACCTTCAGGGTACAATGTTTGAGCTATTGGGTGCACAAAGTCAACCTTCACACTCTGCTCTTATTGGTGGAATGTGCGATCAGTAAAGACTGGCCACCAGGCTGCATAAATATAGCCATGAAACCTCCAACACTATATTGGCCAGTGTTTCAGTTTCATTGTCCAACCCCTGTATATATATATATATATACACACATACACAAATGTATTTAAACATTTTTTATGTATATATATTTATACTTGTATATAATTTGTTATATATAAATATAAATACTTTAGATATAAATCTAACATATTTTTTCCTTAATATATACATGTGTGTTTATATATACATATTAAATATTAAATATACACAGTACACACACATATAGTATGTAAACAAACTTTTATTTTGAATGTGATTATTATTTGCGATTAATCATGATTAATCGTTTTGCAGCCCTATTACAACAGTCCATTTCAGTTAAATTAAAAATGACTATTTAAGATATGTATCTTAATAATTTTTCTTGGACAATAATACTAATTTGACAGTGCAAACCAGCTTAGCACATCAGTTCAGACCGTTTATTTCAATAAACTCGTAAAAAAACAAAAAACAAAATCCAACCCATTTGAGCAATCACTTAGTGTTCACACATTTTTACGGCAGTTTTTCACTACTTTTTTGCAGTGAAAAAATGTATACTTCTCAATTTTAGTTTTATTTATATACTATATTATGGTGTTTATTGTATTTTTGTTATATTATACTGCTTTTAAATATTTTAATCTTAATATTTTCAGTTTTCAATTTAGTTTTAGTAATTTTATGTGCTTTTTATCATTTTTTTTTTTTTTAAATTAGCTTTTTTCAGATATATTTTTTACATTAAAATTTATTTATTTATTATTTGTTTTAGGTTTTAGTAAACTTATTTCAGGCAACATTTTTCATTTTTAAGTTTTATGATTTTCATCATTCACATTTTTCTATTTTATTTTATTTCAATTCAAATGTAAAAAAAAAAAAAATGTTTGCTTAATTATTTTAGAATAAACCTGGGTTTTTAGCTTTTGTTGCAAACTTACTTTATCATATAGATTGACTAATTTAACCTTTTTTTTTTCTACAGTCAAGTGTTTATGGAAGCCAGTTTCCACCACTGAATACAAAATAAAAAAAAGTTATTGTGATTTTTTTTTTTATCTCGCAGTTCTGACTTTTTTCATCAGAATTGCGTGGTATAAACTTACAGTTGCATGTTATAAAGTCAGAATTGCGAGTTTATATCTGACAATTCTGACTTTATTTCTTAGAATTGCCTTTTTTTTCTTCTTAGAATTTAAATGTTTTTTTTCAGAATTGTGATTTGAGAAAAAAAGTCTGAATTGTGAGATAAAAAGTCGCAATTACCTTTTTATTTTTATTCAGTGGCAGAAATGGGCTTCCAAAAACTACACTTTTTAACGTCTTTTTTTGTCCTTCTAGCTGCTCTGGCTCCATTTGCTAAGGACGCATCACAAACAGACACAAACTCTTTAGAATCGCATATTTCTTCAGAATCCATGACTACCACAGACAACCATGTTTCCCAACAAGGAGAGGAGAATGAAAGTGAACAGCAGACTGAAACTCTTAGTGAGGCGGAAGGAGAGAAAGATTCTGTTACTGAATTTTGCTGTGGAAATTCTGATGTAACTGGGGCAGCTAAAGATACCACCGAGGAGACTGCGGAGGAAACACAGCTCTTCCAATCAGACGGGCTCATAGATGACGGGCATGATGGGACACACCCACTCACACCCAGAGTGCCCACTCTCTCTGTGATTGACAGATTGACAGAACTGCATGGCTCAGAAGCGATCAGTTTCAGCTCCGCCCTGGCCGCCCAGGTAGCAGCGCGCTCGCATACGTTCACACACATGCAGGAATGCACCTACGGGGACTCGGAGGAGGAAGCCGAAGTGACGTCACCACCGACAAGAGATAGCGAGGAGGACTGAAACAGCAAGATATTTATTCTCATCCTTTTGGTTGTATTTATTGAGCTTGATTTCAGGTCACAGACATCATTGGATGTAGCTGGTGTGTGTGTGAATCTGTTTTTGGTACGTCTCCGTTTTAAAGTGTTTATATTTGTGTGTGTGTGTTTGGGGGATTTATGTTTCATGTGACATCCCACGTCCACTCTCCTCATGACAGGCCTCAGGTACAGACTGGCACATGCTAGTACACAAAATAACAGACCAAAACCTAAACATTAATACACACTAATACAAACTCACATGTGCAAAACTATGTCCTTGGCCATGTCCTGGTTTTAAACACTGTAACAGAGGTCCTACACAGAATAACCAAAACAAGAAATACCTAAAAAGCCCAACAAGAACATGTTTGAGTCACATTTGACCCCAATTAAAGTAAAAGAAAAATGAAGTGTGTTTTAGTACACTTAAGATTTTGTGTATTGTCACATTGCTTTAATAACAATTAAGCACTCCTCCCCTAAAGTCCAATCTTTTTTTATTGCAACACAAAATAAATAAAGTTCTTTCATGACAGCTCTCGGAAGGTTTTAGCATGGTAATGTACATGACGATGTTAATGTATTTGGTCTTGGCGGAATAGATCTGCTACGCTGCTGAATTGATACTGCTGTCGTAGATTATTGCTGCTGCTGCTGCTGCTGCTGCACAAGTAGCATATATAATAACCCGTAGCAGATCTATACAGGTGGAGCTGGGGAGGTGGAGGGTTTTGGAGGAACTAACCAGGCATTTAAATATAAAGCAGCAAGCTTATTGCCTGCGTATGCAACATGAATCAGCTTGTGCCAAGTGTCTTAGCACTATGAATATCATCAGTTTGCGTTAACGAACCATCAGCCTGCGCCATCTAGAGTTTCATGACAGAACTTGACATTTGTTCTTAGTGTAATGAAGGAAATACTGTACATTTGGGTATATAATGTCAAGTAAACAATGCACAAAATCTTAATTGTTCCAAAAATAGGCTTTCTTTTAGCTTTTAAGATTTTGGGGTAAAATGTGACCCTGGACAACAAAACCAGTCATAAGTAGCACGGGTATATTTGTAGCAATAGCCAACAATATGGCCAATGTATGGGTTTCTTTTATGACAAAAATCATTAGGATATTAAGTAAAGTTCATGTTCCATGAAGATATTTAGTAAATTTCCTACTGTAAATATATCAAAACTTAGTTTTTGATGATGCATTGCTCAGAACTTCATTTGGACAACTTTAAAAGCGATTTTCTCTATTTTCAAAAGTTTTTGCACCCTCAGATTCCAGATTTTCAAATAGTTGTATGTCAGCCAAATATTGTCCTATCCTAACAAACCATACATCAGTGGAAAGCTGATTTATTCAGTATAAATGTTATAGATGTCGTATAAATCTTTCAAATTCAAATTGACCCTTATGACTGGTTTTGTGCTCCAGGGTCACAAATATGTCCCATGCATGCAATTCAACTCATTAATTACAACAAAAAAGGCAAAGTTAATACTCACAACCTCCTGGATTGCGGCTGGTTTGTTGTCCTACAAAAGACAGCATCTTTCCTGCAGTGAAGCCTCCATTTTGTACCTTTGTTTTTGCGAGGTCGTTCTTCAGGGAAATAAATAGCTGCCCTGATTTCATTTCTGCATCAAACTTTGACAGTTTCTGTTTAGGCACAGCTGGAGTTTAACAGGGTTATTGCTTCAAAGTAATTACAAATTTCCCTGGTGAAAAAAACAGCGTCTGCTGGTGGGTATGTTTTGATGCTGGAATGCTGGTTAGGTAGGTTTTGATGCTGGTTTAAGCTGGTCCTTTGCTGGTTTATGCTGGTCCTTTGCTGGTTTATGCTGGTCCTTTGCTGGTTCATGCTGGTCCTTGACCAGCAAAAACCAGCAAAGGACCAGCTTAAACCAGCATCAAAACATACCTACCAGCATATGCTGTTTTTTTCACCAGGGTTGTTTACCAGTTTCAAGCTTTCAAACTGCCTGAAAGTGATATAATTGGATTTTCTTATTGTTTCCCTCAGATTTTCAGTTCAGCGTCTCAAGTAAGCACTTAAAACATAAAACCACAAATCATCAGGTCCTTATTAATGATTTTCTTTAATAATGCTCAAGGCTCCCTCAGCCTTTCAGACAAACCCCAGTTTTAAACTTAACCCCCCCTTTCAACTCTTAACACTGTGGAAAAGGTACCAAGCTACAGTTGAACTTGCCTTAAACAACGTTCCCTTGTAAGGACTGTTGCACTTTACAACTACAGTTACATGTTATAACGAGACTTAGAATGTTCATGACAATGTTGATAAAGCCAGAGAGCAAAATCTTAAATATAACAGTGTTTATGTGTGAATTGTATTCTGTTTTTATGTCTAACGTTCGTAATTAATTTCCCCCCCATGCATATGCATGATTCTCAAACAATCGTCTTGGCCATGACAGAGACTGTCTCCGTGTGTCTGTCCTCACTCAACACCAGTTTTGCCTTTTCTAAAGGTTAAAGTTTTTCCTCAGTCCAAAAGTGGCAATCTTGCATTTCATTTGTGAAATAAAGTACATGTACATATATGTGTTTGTCATTTGTGAGGTGAATCAACGCAGTCGACGCCAGATAAGAAACACATACCATTAGGAGAAAGTTACTGCCATCTATTGGACAATATTATAATTATAACAACTACAACAATAATTGTTTTTTTATTGTTGTTTAAAACATGACACATATTTACAATTTTAGACAATTTGAAATATAAAAATATATTTAATATTTTAAATAATATATGTATTATTTATATTACATATCACAATACATTTTGAATGCTCTTTTATTATACATACACATTATGTATACATATACATTATACTTTATTTTAATTATACAAAAATCGAATCTAATATTTTTATTATATTGTAAAATATGACCCGGACATTGCGTTAGGTGAGATTCACACAAAAGGTGTCATAAAGAACATAGTATACCAAATTGCAAATAAACAAATTCTATCGTTATTATGAATTTAATGTCTAAAACATTATGACTATATAGCAACTTTATAAAATACGCTTTGGATATTTAAAAACACATCTGCACTGTCAAACATTTTGTGTGAATGGATTTCCATCATTAATATTCCGCTTGCCACTCGGCTTGTTTTATGAATATTTATTATATAAAATGACGTTTGCCCATTGGTCTTATCTGATTGGCTAGGAAGCAGAACGCACTAGTTAGCTGACCAATTAAAAAACGTTATAGCGAATGCATGTTCATGAATATTAATTAGATTCCTTTTCTGGAAGCTCTAAACAGAAGCGTCAGCGCGATCTAATTAACATTAATGAGGTAATTCTTCGCCATAGTAGGACGCTTGTAATTTCGCATTCCGCGTCACGCA